>NW_027507936.1:327500-330678 GCF_051348905.1 Ranitomeya variabilis | reverse complement strand
GGCTCCCGGAAGCCAAAAACAGCTCGCCGGAAAATTTCAAAGTCCCAAGGACTCTTTCTTGAAAATCAATCCGGGGGCCATGGAAGTGTCCTCGGTACAACCTCAGAGCTTTCCCCCGCCTGGAAGTCTGACAGCGGTCTGACGTTTTTCAAAGTTTTGAGCTCTCTGTTTGTTCTCAAAGTCACAAAATCGCTTTTTTTCAGTTTTCCACCCAGCAGACCCAAACTTCACCCCCACTTAGGTCACTGTCTAGGGGCGCCTTACGACATATTGACGCCCCTTTAGGGTGGAAGTAGGGGAAATGGGTGATTTTTACACAAAATCGGAAATTTCTCAAAATTTTTCTAAGTGTCAAGGACTCTTCCAGAAAATCTCCCCCAGGCTCCTGGAAGCGTCCCCGGTACACCTCTGGCGGCTGCCCCCGCCTGGAAGTCCGACACACGCCTGAAATTTTCAAAGTATGAAAATACGCATTTTCATCCAAAAATTCAACTTTCCCCCCGTGCACCGCAAACTTCACCCCCACTTAGGTCACTGCCTTGGGGTGCCTTACAACATATTGACGCCCCCCTGGGGTGGAAGTAGGGGAAATGTGACATTTTTCACAAAATCGAGATTTTCTCAAAATTTTTCTAAGTGTCAAGGACTCTTCCAGAAAATCTCCCCCAGGCTCCTGGAAGCGTCCCCGGTACACCTCTGGCGGCTGCCCCCGCCTGGAAGTCCGACACACGCCTGAAATTTTCAAAGTATGAAAATACGCATTTTCATCCAAAAATTCAACTTTCCCCCCGTGCACCGCAAACTTCACCCCCACTTAGGTCACTGCCTTGGGGTGCCTTACAACATATTGACGCCCCCCTGGGGTGGAAGTAGGGGAAATGTGACATTTTTCACAAAATCGAGATTTTCTCAAAATTTTTCTAAGTGTCAAGGACTCTTCCAGAAAATCTCCCCCAGGCTCCTGGAAGCGTCCCCGGTACACCTCTGGCGGCTGCCCCCGCCTGGAAGTCCGACACACGCCTGAAATTTTCAAAGTATGAAAATACGCATTTTCATCCAAAAATTCAACTTTCCCCCCGTGCACCGCAAACTTCACCCCCACTTAGGTCACTGCCTTGGGGTGCCTTACAACATATTGACGCCCCCCTGGGGTGGAAGTAGGGGAAATGTGACATTTTTCACAAAATCGAGATTTTCTCAAAATTTTTCTAAGTGTCAAGGACTCTTCCAGAAAATCTCCCCCAGGCTCCTGGAAGCGTCCCCGGTACACCTCTGGCGGCTGCCCCCGCCTGGAAGTCCGACACACGCCTGAAATTTTCAAAGTATGAAAATACGCATTTTCATCCAAAAATTCAACTTTCCCCCCGTGCACCGCAAACTTCACCCCCACTTAGGTCACTGCCTTGGGGTGCCTTACAACATATTGACGCCCCCCTGGGGTGGAAGTAGGGGAAATGTGACATTTTTTCACAAAATCGAGATTTTCTCAAAATATTTCTAAGTCCCAAGGACACTTTCAGAAAATCTTCCCCAGGCTCCTGGAAGCGTCCCCGGTACGCCTCCGGCGGCTGCCCCCGCCTGGAAGTCTGACACACGCCTGAAATTTTCAAAGTATGAAAATACGCATTTTCATCCAAAAATTCGACTTTCCGCCCGTGCACCGCAAAATTCACCCTCATTTAGGTCACTGCCCTGGGGTGCTTTACAACATATTGACGCCCCCCTGGGGTGGAAGTAGGGGAAATGTGACATTTTTCACAAAATCGGAAATTTCTCAAAATTTTTCTAAGTCCCAAGGACACTTTCAGAAAATCTTCCCCAGGCTCCTGGAAGCGTCCTCGGTACGCCTCCGGCGGCTGCCCCCGCCTGGAAGTCTGACACACGCCTGAAATTTTCAAAGTATGAAAATAATGCATTTTCATCCAAAATTCGACTTTCCGCCCGTGCCCCGCAAACTTTACCCACAGTTAGGTCACTGTCCTGGGGTACCTCACAACATATTGACGCCCCCCTGGGGTGGAAGTAGGGGAAATGTGACATTTTTTCACAAAATCGAGATTTTCTCAAAATATTTCTAAGTCCCAAGGACACTTTCAGAAAATCTTCCCCAGGCTCCTGGAAGCGTCCTCGGTACGCCTCCAGCGGCTGCCCCCGCCTGGAAGTCTGACACACGCCTGGAATTTTCAAAGTATGAAAATAATGCATTTTCATCCAAAATTCGACTTTCCGCCCGTGCCCCGCAAACTTTACCCACAGTTAGGTCACTGTCCTGGGGTACCTCACAACATATTGACGCCCCCCTGTGGTGGAAGTAGGGGAAATGTGACATTTTTCACAAAATCGAGATTTTCTCAAAATATTTCTAAGTCCCAAGGACACTTTCATGAAATCTTCCCCAGGCTCCTGGAAGCGTCCCCGGTACGCCTCTGGCGGCTGCCCCCGCCTGGAAGTCCGACACACGCCTGAAATTTTCAAAGTATGAAAATACGCATTTTCATCCAAAAATTCAACTTTCCCCCCGTGCACCGCAAACTTCACCCGCATTTAGGTCACTGCCCTGGGGTGCTTTACAACATATTGACGCCCCCCTGTGGTGGAAGTAGGGGAAATGTGACATTTTTTCACAAAATCGAGATTTTCTCAAAATATTTCTAAGTCCCAAGGACACTTTCAGAAAATCTTCCCCAGGCTCCTGGAAGCGTCCCCGGTACGCCTCTGGCGGCTGCCCCCGCCTGGAAGTCCGACACACGCCTGAAATTTTCAAAGTATGAAAATACGCATTTTCATCCAAAAATTCAACTTTCCCCCCGTGCACCGCAAACTTTACCCGCATTTAGGTCACTGCCCTTGGGTGCTTTACAACATATTGACGCCCCCCCTGTGGTGGTAGTAGGGGAAATGTGACATTTTTCACAAAATCGAGATTTTCTAAAAATTGCACTAAGTCCCAAGGACTCTTCCAGAAAATCTTCCCCGGGCTCCTGGAAGCGTCCCAGGTACACCTCCGGCGGCTGCCCCCGCCTGGAAGTCTGACACACGCCTGAAATTTTTAAAGTATGAAAATACGCATTTTCATCCAAAAATTCAACTTTCCCCCCGTGCACCGCAAACTTCACCCGCATTTAGGTCACTGCCTTGGGGTGCCTTACAACATATTGACGCCCCCCTGTGGTGGTAG
>NW_027507936.1:312500-317500 GCF_051348905.1 Ranitomeya variabilis | reverse complement strand
ACTATCGTAGGGGCTCGGGAAAAGACTGGAAAACGCGGAGCTCGGCGGTGGCGTGGAAGCGCCACCCACCGCCGCCGCTCTCGCCGATGCCCACCGCGGAGGCCGCCCTTCGGACGCTGGGGTGCGGCGCGGGCCTCCGCGGACGAGCTGCGCATCTGAAAGTCAAAGGGCCGCCCTCGGAGAAGATCGTTGTGCTGCCCCGCGCGGGGAGCGATTCGGACGGCGGGCCCCCACGCCGAGGTGGGTGGGCGCCCCTCCGTTCGCCCGTGCGGGTCGTCGGACCGCTGCCGTACCACGGTTCGGGTCAAACTCCCCACAGCTCGGCCGCCTCCGTCCGTAGACGGGAGGGCGACCGCCGGCGTGCGCGCCCAAGGACGAGTGCCTGAAACCCGGGGGGGGGTAACAGAGGAAGGAGACCGCCCGCCGTAAACCGACGCGGGCTCCAAAGCCCGGGCCGAGCGAGCGGCACCACCTCCCCACCCGGGAGCGCTGAGCCAGATCGATCGGAAGAAAGGGCAGGGGCTCGGGTGGAACCCCTGCCTCCGTTCTTCCCCTCGGGGGAGACGGGGAAGAAACGTGCCCCTGGAGTCCTGGAAGCGAGTGTCCGGCGCGCTCCGGGCGCCCTCGAGACGGAAGCCGGGTCGCGGTGCGATTCTCTCATAGGTCTCCCCGTTGGCGCGGAAGCGGGAGACATCCGACACAGAGAAACGCCGAGCCCGCTCCGAGGGGACAAAGTCAGAAGGAGCGATCCGCCCTCCCAGAGCCCTCCTGCGGACGAGGACTCTGGATCTGCCCCCCTTCTGACGACCGTCGCCCTCAGAGGACAGGAACCCACGTGGGGAGGGTCCGTTCGGGCTCGGGCGACCCAGGAAACGCGTCTCGGACTCGGGACGGACAACCGGCAAAAGTCCCCCTGGAGCCGCGGAAGCCTGGTCTCGGCGCGAGTGCGAACTTCCATGCAAAAGGGGGGTACTCGCCAAACCGCCTACCCGAGTCGAGGAACCACGAAAACAACGGATTTTGGTCGGGGCCGAGAGGTACCTCTCTCTCCTATATCCTGCAGCTGGTGTGCAAAACTGGGTATTTGCATGGTGAGACACCGACCCCCACTTTAAGGGAACAAAGTCAAAAAGTGTCCGACCTCCTGGAGCCGTGCGGCGGATCCGGCGGCCAGAAATTTCCTCATTCCGGTTCTATTTTTTTTTTTTTCGAATTTGCGAAATTTGGAGGCCAGGCGGCGTAGCTGGGACCTGGACTAGCTCGAAACACCCTGAACCGGTGAGCGGAATCGATTTCCCAAAGTTCTACGGCTCCCGGAAGCCAAAAACAGCTCGCCGGAAAATTTCAAAGTCCCAAGGACTCTTTCTTGAAAATCAATCCGGGGGCCATGGAAGTGTCCTCGGTACAACCTCAGAGCTTTCCCCCGCCTGGAAGTCTGACAGCGGTCTGACGTTTTTCAAAGTTTTGAGCTCTCTGTTTGTTCTCAAAGTCACAAAATCGCTTTTTTTCAGTTTTCCACCCAGCAGACCCAAACTTCACCCCCACTTAGGTCACTGTCTAGGGGCGCCTTACGACATATTGACGCCCCTTTAGGGTGGAAGTAGGGGAAATGGGTGATTTTTACACAAAATCGGAAATTTCTCAAAATTTTTCTAAGTGTCAAGGACTCTTCCAGAAAATCTCCCCCAGGCTCCTGGAAGCGTCCCCGGTACACCTCTGGCGGCTGCCCCCGCCTGGAAGTCCGACACACGCCTGAAATTTTCAAAGTATGAAAATACGCATTTTCATCCAAAAATTCAACTTTCCCCCCGTGCACCGCAAACTTCACCCCCACTTAGGTCACTGCCTTGGGGTGCCTTACAACATATTGACGCCCCCCTGGGGTGGAAGTAGGGGAAATGTGACATTTTTCACAAAATCGAGATTTTCTCAAAATTTTTCTAAGTGTCAAGGACTCTTCCAGAAAATCTCCCCCAGGCTCCTGGAAGCGTCCCCGGTACACCTCTGGCGGCTGCCCCCGCCTGGAAGTCCGACACACGCCTGAAATTTTCAAAGTATGAAAATACGCATTTTCATCCAAAAATTCAACTTTCCCCCCGTGCACCGCAAACTTCACCCCCACTTAGGTCACTGCCTTGGGGTGCCTTACAACATATTGACGCCCCCCTGGGGTGGAAGTAGGGGAAATGTGACATTTTTCACAAAATCGAGATTTTCTCAAAATTTTTCTAAGTGTCAAGGACTCTTCCAGAAAATCTCCCCCAGGCTCCTGGAAGCGTCCCCGGTACACCTCTGGCGGCTGCCCCCGCCTGGAAGTCCGACACACGCCTGAAATTTTCAAAGTATGAAAATACGCATTTTCATCCAAAAATTCAACTTTCCCCCCGTGCACCGCAAACTTCACCCCCACTTAGGTCACTGCCTTGGGGTGCCTTACAACATATTGACGCCCCCCTGGGGTGGAAGTAGGGGAAATGTGACATTTTTCACAAAATCGAGATTTTCTCAAAATTTTTCTAAGTGTCAAGGACTCTTCCAGAAAATCTCCCCCAGGCTCCTGGAAGCGTCCCCGGTACACCTCTGGCGGCTGCCCCCGCCTGGAAGTCCGACACACGCCTGAAATTTTCAAAGTATGAAAATACGCATTTTCATCCAAAAATTCAACTTTCCCCCCGTGCACCGCAAACTTCACCCCCACTTAGGTCACTGCCTTGGGGTGCCTTACAACATATTGACGCCCCCCTGGGGTGGAAGTAGGGGAAATGTGACATTTTTTCACAAAATCGAGATTTTCTCAAAATATTTCTAAGTCCCAAGGACACTTTCAGAAAATCTTCCCCAGGCTCCTGGAAGCGTCCCCGGTACGCCTCCGGCGGCTGCCCCCGCCTGGAAGTCTGACACACGCCTGAAATTTTCAAAGTATGAAAATACGCATTTTCATCCAAAAATTCGACTTTCCGCCCGTGCACCGCAAAATTCACCCTCATTTAGGTCACTGCCCTGGGGTGCTTTACAACATATTGACGCCCCCCTGGGGTGGAAGTAGGGGAAATGTGACATTTTTCACAAAATCGGAAATTTCTCAAAATTTTTCTAAGTCCCAAGGACACTTTCAGAAAATCTTCCCCAGGCTCCTGGAAGCGTCCTCGGTACGCCTCCGGCGGCTGCCCCCGCCTGGAAGTCTGACACACGCCTGAAATTTTCAAAGTATGAAAATAATGCATTTTCATCCAAAATTCGACTTTCCGCCCGTGCCCCGCAAACTTTACCCACAGTTAGGTCACTGTCCTGGGGTACCTCACAACATATTGACGCCCCCCTGGGGTGGAAGTAGGGGAAATGTGACATTTTTTCACAAAATCGAGATTTTCTCAAAATATTTCTAAGTCCCAAGGACACTTTCAGAAAATCTTCCCCAGGCTCCTGGAAGCGTCCTCGGTACGCCTCCAGCGGCTGCCCCCGCCTGGAAGTCTGACACACGCCTGGAATTTTCAAAGTATGAAAATAATGCATTTTCATCCAAAATTCGACTTTCCGCCCGTGCCCCGCAAACTTTACCCACAGTTAGGTCACTGTCCTGGGGTACCTCACAACATATTGACGCCCCCCTGTGGTGGAAGTAGGGGAAATGTGACATTTTTCACAAAATCGAGATTTTCTCAAAATATTTCTAAGTCCCAAGGACACTTTCATGAAATCTTCCCCAGGCTCCTGGAAGCGTCCCCGGTACGCCTCTGGCGGCTGCCCCCGCCTGGAAGTCCGACACACGCCTGAAATTTTCAAAGTATGAAAATACGCATTTTCATCCAAAAATTCAACTTTCCCCCCGTGCACCGCAAACTTCACCCGCATTTAGGTCACTGCCCTGGGGTGCTTTACAACATATTGACGCCCCCCTGTGGTGGAAGTAGGGGAAATGTGACATTTTTTCACAAAATCGAGATTTTCTCAAAATATTTCTAAGTCCCAAGGACACTTTCAGAAAATCTTCCCCAGGCTCCTGGAAGCGTCCCCGGTACGCCTCTGGCGGCTGCCCCCGCCTGGAAGTCCGACACACGCCTGAAATTTTCAAAGTATGAAAATACGCATTTTCATCCAAAAATTCAACTTTCCCCCCGTGCACCGCAAACTTTACCCGCATTTAGGTCACTGCCCTTGGGTGCTTTACAACATATTGACGCCCCCCCTGTGGTGGTAGTAGGGGAAATGTGACATTTTTCACAAAATCGAGATTTTCTAAAAATTGCACTAAGTCCCAAGGACTCTTCCAGAAAATCTTCCCCGGGCTCCTGGAAGCGTCCCAGGTACACCTCCGGCGGCTGCCCCCGCCTGGAAGTCTGACACACGCCTGAAATTTTTAAAGTATGAAAATACGCATTTTCATCCAAAAATTCAACTTTCCCCCCGTGCACCGCAAACTTCACCCGCATTTAGGTCACTGCCTTGGGGTGCCTTACAACATATTGACGCCCCCCTGTGGTGGTAGTAGGGGAAATGTGACATTTTTCACAAAATCGAGATTTTCTAAAAAATTGCACTAAGTCCCAAGCACTCTTCCAGAAAATCTCCCCCAGGCTCCTGGAAGCGTCCCCGGTACACCTCCGGCGGCTGCACCCGCCTGGAAGTCTGACACACGCCTGAAAATTTCAAAGTATGAAAATACGCATTTTCATCCAAAAATTCAACTTTCCGCCCGTGCCCCGCAAACTTTACCCACAGTTAGGTCACTGTCCTGGGTTACCTCACAACATATTGACGCCCCCCTGTGGTGGAAGTAGGGGAAATGTGACATTTTTCACAAAATCGAGATTTTCTCAAAATATTTCTAAGTCCCAAGGACACTTTCAGAAAATCTTCCCCAGGCTCCTGGAAGCGTCCTCGGTACGCCTCCAGCGGCTGCCCCCGCCTGGAAGTCTGACACACGCCTGAAATTTTCAAAGTATGAAAATACGCATTTTCATCCAAAAATTCAACTTTCCCCCCGTGCACCGCAAACTTCA
>NW_027507936.1:297500-302500 GCF_051348905.1 Ranitomeya variabilis | reverse complement strand
GCGCGGAAGCGGGAGACATCCGACACAGAGAAACGCCGAGCCCGCTCCGAGGGGACAAAGTCAGAAGGAGCGATCCGCCCTCCCAGAGCCCTCCTGCGGACGAGGACTCTGGATCTGCCCCCCTTCTGACGACCGTCGCCCTCAGAGGACAGGAACCCACGTGGGGAGGGTCCGTTCGGGCTCGGGCGACCCAGGAAACGCGTCTCGGACTCGGGACGGACAACCGGCAAAAGTCCCCCTGGAGCCGCGGAAGCCTGGTCTCGGCGCGAGTGCGAACTTCCATGCAAAAGGGGGGTACTCGCCAAACCGCCTACCCGAGTCGAGGAACCACGAAAACAACGGATTTTGGTCGGGGCCGAGAGGTACCTCTCTCTCCTATATCCTGCAGCTGGTGTGCAAAACTGGGTATTTGCATGGTGAGACACCGACCCCCACTTTAAGGGAACAAAGTCAAAAAGTGTCCGACCTCCTGGAGCCGTGCGGCGGATCCGGCGGCCAGAAATTTCCTCATTCCGGTTCTATTTTTTTTTTTTTCGAATTTGCGAAATTTGGAGGCCAGGCGGCGTAGCTGGGACCTGGACTAGCTCGAAACACCCTGAACCGGTGAGCGGAATCGATTTCCCAAAGTTCTACGGCTCCCGGAAGCCAAAAACAGCTCGCCGGAAAATTTCAAAGTCCCAAGGACTCTTTCTTGAAAATCAATCCGGGGGCCATGGAAGTGTCCTCGGTACAACCTCAGAGCTTTCCCCCGCCTGGAAGTCTGACAGCGGTCTGACGTTTTTCAAAGTTTTGAGCTCTCTGTTTGTTCTCAAAGTCACAAAATCGCTTTTTTTCAGTTTTCCACCCAGCAGACCCAAACTTCACCCCCACTTAGGTCACTGTCTAGGGGCGCCTTACGACATATTGACGCCCCTTTAGGGTGGAAGTAGGGGAAATGGGTGATTTTTACACAAAATCGGAAATTTCTCAAAATTTTTCTAAGTGTCAAGGACTCTTCCAGAAAATCTCCCCCAGGCTCCTGGAAGCGTCCCCGGTACACCTCTGGCGGCTGCCCCCGCCTGGAAGTCCGACACACGCCTGAAATTTTCAAAGTATGAAAATACGCATTTTCATCCAAAAATTCAACTTTCCCCCCGTGCACCGCAAACTTCACCCCCACTTAGGTCACTGCCTTGGGGTGCCTTACAACATATTGACGCCCCCCTGGGGTGGAAGTAGGGGAAATGTGACATTTTTCACAAAATCGAGATTTTCTCAAAATTTTTCTAAGTGTCAAGGACTCTTCCAGAAAATCTCCCCCAGGCTCCTGGAAGCGTCCCCGGTACACCTCTGGCGGCTGCCCCCGCCTGGAAGTCCGACACACGCCTGAAATTTTCAAAGTATGAAAATACGCATTTTCATCCAAAAATTCAACTTTCCCCCCGTGCACCGCAAACTTCACCCCCACTTAGGTCACTGCCTTGGGGTGCCTTACAACATATTGACGCCCCCCTGGGGTGGAAGTAGGGGAAATGTGACATTTTTCACAAAATCGAGATTTTCTCAAAATTTTTCTAAGTGTCAAGGACTCTTCCAGAAAATCTCCCCCAGGCTCCTGGAAGCGTCCCCGGTACACCTCTGGCGGCTGCCCCCGCCTGGAAGTCCGACACACGCCTGAAATTTTCAAAGTATGAAAATACGCATTTTCATCCAAAAATTCAACTTTCCCCCCGTGCACCGCAAACTTCACCCCCACTTAGGTCACTGCCTTGGGGTGCCTTACAACATATTGACGCCCCCCTGGGGTGGAAGTAGGGGAAATGTGACATTTTTCACAAAATCGAGATTTTCTCAAAATTTTTCTAAGTGTCAAGGACTCTTCCAGAAAATCTCCCCCAGGCTCCTGGAAGCGTCCCCGGTACACCTCTGGCGGCTGCCCCCGCCTGGAAGTCCGACACACGCCTGAAATTTTCAAAGTATGAAAATACGCATTTTCATCCAAAAATTCAACTTTCCCCCCGTGCACCGCAAACTTCACCCCCACTTAGGTCACTGCCTTGGGGTGCCTTACAACATATTGACGCCCCCCTGGGGTGGAAGTAGGGGAAATGTGACATTTTTCACAAAATCGAGATTTTCTCAAAATTTTTCTAAGTGTCAAGGACTCTTCCAGAAAATCTCCCCCAGGCTCCTGGAAGCGTCCCCGGTACACCTCTGGCGGCTGCCCCCGCCTGGAAGTCCGACACACGCCTGAAATTTTCAAAGTATGAAAATACGCATTTTCATCCAAAAATTCAACTTTCCCCCCGTGCACCGCAAACTTCACCCCCACTTAGGTCACTGCCTTGGGGTGCCTTACAACATATTGACGCCCCCCTGGGGTGGAAGTAGGGGAAATGTGACATTTTTCACAAAATCGAGATTTTCTCAAAATTTTTCTAAGTGTCAAGGACTCTTCCAGAAAATCTCCCCCAGGCTCCTGGAAGCGTCCCCGGTAC
Organism: Ranitomeya variabilis; assembly: GCF_051348905.1. Lineage (NCBI taxonomy): Eukaryota > Metazoa > Chordata > Amphibia > Anura > Dendrobatidae > Ranitomeya > Ranitomeya variabilis. The sequence continues at coordinate 300,023 of NW_027507936.1, read as the reverse complement.
ACCTCTGGCGGCTGCCCCCGCCTGGAAGTCCGACACACGCCTGAAATTTTCAAAGTATGAAAATACGCATTTTCATCCAAAAATTCAACTTTCCCCCCGTGCACCGCAAACTTCACCCCCACTTAGGTCACTGCCTTGGGGTGCCTTACAACATATTGACGCCCCCCTGGGGTGGAAGTAGGGGAAATGTGACATTTTTTCACAAAATCGAGATTTTCTCAAAATATTTCTAAGTCCCAAGGACACTTTCAGAAAATCTTCCCCAGGCTCCTGGAAGCGTCCCCGGTACGCCTCCGGCGGCTGCCCCCGCCTGGAAGTCTGACACACGCCTGAAATTTTCAAAGTATGAAAATACGCATTTTCATCCAAAAATTCGACTTTCCGCCCGTGCACCGCAAAATTCACCCTCATTTAGGTCACTGCCCTGGGGTGCTTTACAACATATTGACGCCCCCCTGGGGTGGAAGTAGGGGAAATGTGACATTTTTCACAAAATCGGAAATTTCTCAAAATTTTTCTAAGTCCCAAGGACACTTTCAGAAAATCTTCCCCAGGCTCCTGGAAGCGTCCTCGGTACGCCTCCGGCGGCTGCCCCCGCCTGGAAGTCTGACACACGCCTGAAATTTTCAAAGTATGAAAATAATGCATTTTCATCCAAAATTCGACTTTCCGCCCGTGCCCCGCAAACTTTACCCACAGTTAGGTCACTGTCCTGGGGTACCTCACAACATATTGACGCCCCCCTGGGGTGGAAGTAGGGGAAATGTGACATTTTTTCACAAAATCGAGATTTTCTCAAAATATTTCTAAGTCCCAAGGACACTTTCAGAAAATCTTCCCCAGGCTCCTGGAAGCGTCCTCGGTACGCCTCCAGCGGCTGCCCCCGCCTGGAAGTCTGACACACGCCTGGAATTTTCAAAGTATGAAAATAATGCATTTTCATCCAAAATTCGACTTTCCGCCCGTGCCCCGCAAACTTTACCCACAGTTAGGTCACTGTCCTGGGGTACCTCACAACATATTGACGCCCCCCTGTGGTGGAAGTAGGGGAAATGTGACATTTTTCACAAAATCGAGATTTTCTCAAAATATTTCTAAGTCCCAAGGACACTTTCATGAAATCTTCCCCAGGCTCCTGGAAGCGTCCCCGGTACGCCTCTGGCGGCTGCCCCCGCCTGGAAGTCCGACACACGCCTGAAATTTTCAAAGTATGAAAATACGCATTTTCATCCAAAAATTCAACTTTCCCCCCGTGCACCGCAAACTTCACCCGCATTTAGGTCACTGCCCTGGGGTGCTTTACAACATATTGACGCCCCCCTGTGGTGGAAGTAGGGGAAATGTGACATTTTTTCACAAAATCGAGATTTTCTCAAAATATTTCTAAGTCCCAAGGACACTTTCAGAAAATCTTCCCCAGGCTCCTGGAAGCGTCCCCGGTACGCCTCTGGCGGCTGCCCCCGCCTGGAAGTCCGACACACGCCTGAAATTTTCAAAGTATGAAAATACGCATTTTCATCCAAAAATTCAACTTTCCCCCCGTGCACCGCAAACTTTACCCGCATTTAGGTCACTGCCCTTGGGTGCTTTACAACATATTGACGCCCCCCCTGTGGTGGTAGTAGGGGAAATGTGACATTTTTCACAAAATCGAGATTTTCTAAAAATTGCACTAAGTCCCAAGGACTCTTCCAGAAAATCTTCCCCGGGCTCCTGGAAGCGTCCCAGGTACACCTCCGGCGGCTGCCCCCGCCTGGAAGTCTGACACACGCCTGAAATTTTTAAAGTATGAAAATACGCATTTTCATCCAAAAATTCAACTTTCCCCCCGTGCACCGCAAACTTCACCCGCATTTAGGTCACTGCCTTGGGGTGCCTTACAACATATTGACGCCCCCCTGTGGTGGTAGTAGGGGAAATGTGACATTTTTCACAAAATCGAGATTTTCTAAAAAATTGCACTAAGTCCCAAGCACTCTTCCAGAAAATCTCCCCCAGGCTCCTGGAAGCGTCCCCGGTACACCTCCGGCGGCTGCACCCGCCTGGAAGTCTGACACACGCCTGAAAATTTCAAAGTATGAAAATACGCATTTTCATCCAAAAATTCAACTTTCCGCCCGTGCCCCGCAAACTTTACCCACAGTTAGGTCACTGTCCTGGGTTACCTCACAACATATTGACGCCCCCCTGTGGTGGAAGTAGGGGAAATGTGACATTTTTCACAAAATCGAGATTTTCTCAAAATATTTCTAAGTCCCAAGGACACTTTCAGAAAATCTTCCCCAGGCTCCTGGAAGCGTCCTCGGTACGCCTCCAGCGGCTGCCCCCGCCTGGAAGTCTGACACACGCCTGAAATTTTCAAAGTATGAAAATACGCATTTTCATCCAAAAATTCAACTTTCCCCCCGTGCACCGCAAACTTCACCCGCATTTAGGTCACTGCCCTGGGGTGCTTTACAACATATTGACGCCCCCCTGGGGTGGAAGTAGGGGAAATGTGACATTTTTTCACAAAATCGATAT
>NW_027507936.1:285000-287500 GCF_051348905.1 Ranitomeya variabilis | reverse complement strand
TCCGGGCGCCCTCGAGACGGAAGCCGGGTCGCGGTGCGATTCTCTCATAGGTCTCCCCGTTGGCGCGGAAGCGGGAGACATCCGACACAGAGAAACGCCGAGCCCGCTCCGAGGGGACAAAGTCAGAAGGAGCGATCCGCCCTCCCAGAGCCCTCCTGCGGACGAGGACTCTGGATCTGCCCCCCTTCTGACGACCGTCGCCCTCAGAGGACAGGAACCCACGTGGGGAGGGTCCGTTCGGGCTCGGGCGACCCAGGAAACGCGTCTCGGACTCGGGACGGACAACCGGCAAAAGTCCCCCTGGAGCCGCGGAAGCCTGGTCTCGGCGCGAGTGCGAACTTCCATGCAAAAGGGGGGTACTCGCCAAACCGCCTACCCGAGTCGAGGAACCACGAAAACAACGGATTTTGGTCGGGGCCGAGAGGTACCTCTCTCTCCTATATCCTGCAGCTGGTGTGCAAAACTGGGTATTTGCATGGTGAGACACCGACCCCCACTTTAAGGGAACAAAGTCAAAAAGTGTCCGACCTCCTGGAGCCGTGCGGCGGATCCGGCGGCCAGAAATTTCCTCATTCCGGTTCTATTTTTTTTTTTTTCGAATTTGCGAAATTTGGAGGCCAGGCGGCGTAGCTGGGACCTGGACTAGCTCGAAACACCCTGAACCGGTGAGCGGAATCGATTTCCCAAAGTTCTACGGCTCCCGGAAGCCAAAAACAGCTCGCCGGAAAATTTCAAAGTCCCAAGGACTCTTTCTTGAAAATCAATCCGGGGGCCATGGAAGTGTCCTCGGTACAACCTCAGAGCTTTCCCCCGCCTGGAAGTCTGACAGCGGTCTGACGTTTTTCAAAGTTTTGAGCTCTCTGTTTGTTCTCAAAGTCACAAAATCGCTTTTTTTCAGTTTTCCACCCAGCAGACCCAAACTTCACCCCCACTTAGGTCACTGTCTAGGGGCGCCTTACGACATATTGACGCCCCTTTAGGGTGGAAGTAGGGGAAATGGGTGATTTTTACACAAAATCGGAAATTTCTCAAAATTTTTCTAAGTGTCAAGGACTCTTCCAGAAAATCTCCCCCAGGCTCCTGGAAGCGTCCCCGGTACACCTCTGGCGGCTGCCCCCGCCTGGAAGTCCGACACACGCCTGAAATTTTCAAAGTATGAAAATACGCATTTTCATCCAAAAATTCAACTTTCCCCCCGTGCACCGCAAACTTCACCCCCACTTAGGTCACTGCCTTGGGGTGCCTTACAACATATTGACGCCCCCCTGGGGTGGAAGTAGGGGAAATGTGACATTTTTCACAAAATCGAGATTTTCTCAAAATTTTTCTAAGTGTCAAGGACTCTTCCAGAAAATCTCCCCCAGGCTCCTGGAAGCGTCCCCGGTACACCTCTGGCGGCTGCCCCCGCCTGGAAGTCCGACACACGCCTGAAATTTTCAAAGTATGAAAATACGCATTTTCATCCAAAAATTCAACTTTCCCCCCGTGCACCGCAAACTTCACCCCCACTTAGGTCACTGCCTTGGGGTGCCTTACAACATATTGACGCCCCCCTGGGGTGGAAGTAGGGGAAATGTGACATTTTTCACAAAATCGAGATTTTCTCAAAATTTTTCTAAGTGTCAAGGACTCTTCCAGAAAATCTCCCCCAGGCTCCTGGAAGCGTCCCCGGTACACCTCTGGCGGCTGCCCCCGCCTGGAAGTCCGACACACGCCTGAAATTTTCAAAGTATGAAAATACGCATTTTCATCCAAAAATTCAACTTTCCCCCCGTGCACCGCAAACTTCACCCCCACTTAGGTCACTGCCTTGGGGTGCCTTACAACATATTGACGCCCCCCTGGGGTGGAAGTAGGGGAAATGTGACATTTTTCACAAAATCGAGATTTTCTCAAAATTTTTCTAAGTGTCAAGGACTCTTCCAGAAAATCTCCCCCAGGCTCCTGGAAGCGTCCCCGGTACACCTCTGGCGGCTGCCCCCGCCTGGAAGTCCGACACACGCCTGAAATTTTCAAAGTATGAAAATACGCATTTTCATCCAAAAATTCAACTTTCCCCCCGTGCACCGCAAACTTCACCCCCACTTAGGTCACTGCCTTGGGGTGCCTTACAACATATTGACGCCCCCCTGGGGTGGAAGTAGGGGAAATGTGACATTTTTTCACAAAATCGAGATTTTCTCAAAATATTTCTAAGTCCCAAGGACACTTTCAGAAAATCTTCCCCAGGCTCCTGGAAGCGTCCCCGGTACGCCTCCGGCGGCTGCCCCCGCCTGGAAGTCTGACACACGCCTGAAATTTTCAAAGTATGAAAATACGCATTTTCATCCAAAAATTCGACTTTCCGCCCGTGCACCGCAAAATTCACCCTCATTTAGGTCACTGCCCTGGGGTGCTTTACAACATATTGACGCCCCCCTGGGGTGGAAGTAGGGGAAATGTGACATTTTTCACAAAATCGGAAATTTCTCAAAATTTTTCTAAGTCCCAAGGACACTTT
>NW_027507936.1:270000-272500 GCF_051348905.1 Ranitomeya variabilis | reverse complement strand
CCGACCTCCTGGAGCCGTGCGGCGGATCCGGCGGCCAGAAATTTCCTCATTCCGGTTCTATTTTTTTTTTTTTCGAATTTGCGAAATTTGGAGGCCAGGCGGCGTAGCTGGGACCTGGACTAGCTCGAAACACCCTGAACCGGTGAGCGGAATCGATTTCCCAAAGTTCTACGGCTCCCGGAAGCCAAAAACAGCTCGCCGGAAAATTTCAAAGTCCCAAGGACTCTTTCTTGAAAATCAATCCGGGGGCCATGGAAGTGTCCTCGGTACAACCTCAGAGCTTTCCCCCGCCTGGAAGTCTGACAGCGGTCTGACGTTTTTCAAAGTTTTGAGCTCTCTGTTTGTTCTCAAAGTCACAAAATCGCTTTTTTTCAGTTTTCCACCCAGCAGACCCAAACTTCACCCCCACTTAGGTCACTGTCTAGGGGCGCCTTACGACATATTGACGCCCCTTTAGGGTGGAAGTAGGGGAAATGGGTGATTTTTACACAAAATCGGAAATTTCTCAAAATTTTTCTAAGTGTCAAGGACTCTTCCAGAAAATCTCCCCCAGGCTCCTGGAAGCGTCCCCGGTACACCTCTGGCGGCTGCCCCCGCCTGGAAGTCCGACACACGCCTGAAATTTTCAAAGTATGAAAATACGCATTTTCATCCAAAAATTCAACTTTCCCCCCGTGCACCGCAAACTTCACCCCCACTTAGGTCACTGCCTTGGGGTGCCTTACAACATATTGACGCCCCCCTGGGGTGGAAGTAGGGGAAATGTGACATTTTTCACAAAATCGAGATTTTCTCAAAATTTTTCTAAGTGTCAAGGACTCTTCCAGAAAATCTCCCCCAGGCTCCTGGAAGCGTCCCCGGTACACCTCTGGCGGCTGCCCCCGCCTGGAAGTCCGACACACGCCTGAAATTTTCAAAGTATGAAAATACGCATTTTCATCCAAAAATTCAACTTTCCCCCCGTGCACCGCAAACTTCACCCCCACTTAGGTCACTGCCTTGGGGTGCCTTACAACATATTGACGCCCCCCTGGGGTGGAAGTAGGGGAAATGTGACATTTTTCACAAAATCGAGATTTTCTCAAAATTTTTCTAAGTGTCAAGGACTCTTCCAGAAAATCTCCCCCAGGCTCCTGGAAGCGTCCCCGGTACACCTCTGGCGGCTGCCCCCGCCTGGAAGTCCGACACACGCCTGAAATTTTCAAAGTATGAAAATACGCATTTTCATCCAAAAATTCAACTTTCCCCCCGTGCACCGCAAACTTCACCCCCACTTAGGTCACTGCCTTGGGGTGCCTTACAACATATTGACGCCCCCCTGGGGTGGAAGTAGGGGAAATGTGACATTTTTCACAAAATCGAGATTTTCTCAAAATTTTTCTAAGTGTCAAGGACTCTTCCAGAAAATCTCCCCCAGGCTCCTGGAAGCGTCCCCGGTACACCTCTGGCGGCTGCCCCCGCCTGGAAGTCCGACACACGCCTGAAATTTTCAAAGTATGAAAATACGCATTTTCATCCAAAAATTCAACTTTCCCCCCGTGCACCGCAAACTTCACCCCCACTTAGGTCACTGCCTTGGGGTGCCTTACAACATATTGACGCCCCCCTGGGGTGGAAGTAGGGGAAATGTGACATTTTTTCACAAAATCGAGATTTTCTCAAAATATTTCTAAGTCCCAAGGACACTTTCAGAAAATCTTCCCCAGGCTCCTGGAAGCGTCCCCGGTACGCCTCCGGCGGCTGCCCCCGCCTGGAAGTCTGACACACGCCTGAAATTTTCAAAGTATGAAAATACGCATTTTCATCCAAAAATTCGACTTTCCGCCCGTGCACCGCAAAATTCACCCTCATTTAGGTCACTGCCCTGGGGTGCTTTACAACATATTGACGCCCCCCTGGGGTGGAAGTAGGGGAAATGTGACATTTTTCACAAAATCGGAAATTTCTCAAAATTTTTCTAAGTCCCAAGGACACTTTCAGAAAATCTTCCCCAGGCTCCTGGAAGCGTCCTCGGTACGCCTCCGGCGGCTGCCCCCGCCTGGAAGTCTGACACACGCCTGAAATTTTCAAAGTATGAAAATAATGCATTTTCATCCAAAATTCGACTTTCCGCCCGTGCCCCGCAAACTTTACCCACAGTTAGGTCACTGTCCTGGGGTACCTCACAACATATTGACGCCCACTGGGGTGGAAGTAGGGGAAATGTGACATTTTTTCACAAAATCGAGATTTTCTCAAAATATTTCTAAGTCCCAAGGACACTTTCAGAAAATCTTCCCCAGGCTCCTGGAAGCGTCCTCGGTACGCCTCCAGCGGCTGCCCCCGCCTGGAAGTCTGACACACGCCTGGAATTTTCAAAGTATGAAAATAATGCATTTTCATCCAAAATTCGACTTTCCGCCCGTGCCCCGCAAACTTTACCCACAGTTAGGTCACTGTCCTGGGGTACCTCACAACATATTGACGCCCCCCTGTGGTGGAAGTAGGGGAAATGTGACAT
>NW_027507936.1:255000-260000 GCF_051348905.1 Ranitomeya variabilis | reverse complement strand
CTGGCCCGCGGAGGACGCCACGGCCGCCCCGCCTCGTGACCCACCGCTCCCGGGGCGACACACAGAGTCGCTGCTGGGGAGAGGGGCCAGGGCGTGGGGGGCCTGCGCGGCGCCGCCGTCTGGCTTAGACCCGGCCTCCCGAACGGAGGGCATCTGTCGCGAAAGACCACCCCTTGCGCGGGAAGGTCGAGGTGACTGGCCTCCGGAGGACGCCACGGCCGCCCTGCCTCGTGACCCACCGCTCCCGGGGCGACGCACTGAGTCGCTGCTGGGGAGAGGGGCCAGGGCGTGGGGGGGCCTGTGCGGCGCCGCCGTCTGGCTTAGACCTGCCTCCACCGCGGGGGGTCCTCGACCCACCGGCGGACGGGCGCGAGGAGTGGGAGAGGGGGGCTGGCCGTCGGGGTCCGCCGCGGCTCCGGCACAAGCCCCAGCGACCCGGAGGTCAAGCGCGGGGCATGGTCGGCCTGGCCGTGTCGGCGTCGCCCTCCGGCGTAGTCCCTTGTCCCGGGCTCTTGCCCGTAACCTCAAAGGTGACCGACCGAGCGGCGTCTCCCCCCGAAGCCGTGTCTCGACTGTTGAGAACAGACGAAGTCCGGTGCGGCAATACGCCGGGTACTCCCTTCGCCAAACTCGTGCCCCCCTTCGATTCGTCTTTCCTTCTCCATCCTCCCTTCTCGCTCCGGGGCGTCCGCTTGGTCTCTCTCTCTCGCTCTCCCTCTCGCTCTCGCGCTCCCTGCCGAGCCGCCTCGGAGGACGGCGGACGAGGGGAAGGCGACGGCGTTCGGCCGCGGGGCACACCGCACGGTGAGAACCCACTCGCCCGCCTCCCCGCACGTCTGTCATCCCCCCACTATCGTAGGGGCTCGGGAAAAGACTGGAAAACGCGGAGCTCGGCGGTGGCGTGGAAGCGCCACCCACCGCCGCCGCTCTCGCCGATGCCCACCGCGGAGGCCGCCCTTCGGACGCTGGGGTGCGGCGCGGGCCTCCGCGGACGAGCTGCGCATCTGAAAGTCAAAGGGCCGCCCTCGGAGAAGATCGTTGTGCTGCCCCGCGCGGGGAGCGATTCGGACGGCGGGCCCCCACGCCGAGGTGGGTGGGCGCCCCTCCGTTCGCCCGTGCGGGTCGTCGGACCGCTGCCGTACCACGGTTCGGGTCAAACTCCCCACAGCTCGGCCGCCTCCGTCCGTAGACGGGAGGGCGACCGCCGGCGTGCGCGCCCAAGGACGAGTGCCTGAAACCCGGGGGGGGGTAACAGAGGAAGGAGACCGCCCGCCGTAAACCGACGCGGGCTCCAAAGCCCGGGCCGAGCGAGCGGCACCACCTCCCCACCCGGGAGCGCTGAGCCAGATCGATCGGAAGAAAGGGCAGGGGCTCGGGTGGAACCCCTGCCTCCGTTCTTCCCCTCGGGGGAGACGGGGAAGAAACGTGCCCCTGGAGTCCTGGAAGCGAGTGTCCGGCGCGCTCCGGGCGCCCTCGAGACGGAAGCCGGGTCGCGGTGCGATTCTCTCATAGGTCTCCCCGTTGGCGCGGAAGCGGGAGACATCCGACACAGAGAAACGCCGAGCCCGCTCCGAGGGGACAAAGTCAGAAGGAGCGATCCGCCCTCCCAGAGCCCTCCTGCGGACGAGGACTCTGGATCTGCCCCCCTTCTGACGACCGTCGCCCTCAGAGGACAGGAACCCACGTGGGGAGGGTCCGTTCGGGCTCGGGCGACCCAGGAAACGCGTCTCGGACTCGGGACGGACAACCGGCAAAAGTCCCCCTGGAGCCGCGGAAGCCTGGTCTCGGCGCGAGTGCGAACTTCCATGCAAAAGGGGGGTACTCGCCAAACCGCCTACCCGAGTCGAGGAACCACGAAAACAACGGATTTTGGTCGGGGCCGAGAGGTACCTCTCTCTCCTATATCCTGCAGCTGGTGTGCAAAACTGGGTATTTGCATGGTGAGACACCGACCCCCACTTTAAGGGAACAAAGTCAAAAAGTGTCCGACCTCCTGGAGCCGTGCGGCGGATCCGGCGGCCAGAAATTTCCTCATTCCGGTTCTATTTTTTTTTTTTTCGAATTTGCGAAATTTGGAGGCCAGGCGGCGTAGCTGGGACCTGGACTAGCTCGAAACACCCTGAACCGGTGAGCGGAATCGATTTCCCAAAGTTCTACGGCTCCCGGAAGCCAAAAACAGCTCGCCGGAAAATTTCAAAGTCCCAAGGACTCTTTCTTGAAAATCAATCCGGGGGCCATGGAAGTGTCCTCGGTACAACCTCAGAGCTTTCCCCCGCCTGGAAGTCTGACAGCGGTCTGACGTTTTTCAAAGTTTTGAGCTCTCTGTTTGTTCTCAAAGTCACAAAATCGCTTTTTTTCAGTTTTCCACCCAGCAGACCCAAACTTCACCCCCACTTAGGTCACTGTCTAGGGGCGCCTTACGACATATTGACGCCCCTTTAGGGTGGAAGTAGGGGAAATGGGTGATTTTTACACAAAATCGGAAATTTCTCAAAATTTTTCTAAGTGTCAAGGACTCTTCCAGAAAATCTCCCCCAGGCTCCTGGAAGCGTCCCCGGTACACCTCTGGCGGCTGCCCCCGCCTGGAAGTCCGACACACGCCTGAAATTTTCAAAGTATGAAAATACGCATTTTCATCCAAAAATTCAACTTTCCCCCCGTGCACCGCAAACTTCACCCCCACTTAGGTCACTGCCTTGGGGTGCCTTACAACATATTGACGCCCCCCTGGGGTGGAAGTAGGGGAAATGTGACATTTTTCACAAAATCGAGATTTTCTCAAAATTTTTCTAAGTGTCAAGGACTCTTCCAGAAAATCTCCCCCAGGCTCCTGGAAGCGTCCCCGGTACACCTCTGGCGGCTGCCCCCGCCTGGAAGTCCGACACACGCCTGAAATTTTCAAAGTATGAAAATACGCATTTTCATCCAAAAATTCAACTTTCCCCCCGTGCACCGCAAACTTCACCCCCACTTAGGTCACTGCCTTGGGGTGCCTTACAACATATTGACGCCCCCCTGGGGTGGAAGTAGGGGAAATGTGACATTTTTCACAAAATCGAGATTTTCTCAAAATTTTTCTAAGTGTCAAGGACTCTTCCAGAAAATCTCCCCCAGGCTCCTGGAAGCGTCCCCGGTACACCTCTGGCGGCTGCCCCCGCCTGGAAGTCCGACACACGCCTGAAATTTTCAAAGTATGAAAATACGCATTTTCATCCAAAAATTCAACTTTCCCCCCGTGCACCGCAAACTTCACCCCCACTTAGGTCACTGCCTTGGGGTGCCTTACAACATATTGACGCCCCCCTGGGGTGGAAGTAGGGGAAATGTGACATTTTTCACAAAATCGAGATTTTCTCAAAATTTTTCTAAGTGTCAAGGACTCTTCCAGAAAATCTCCCCCAGGCTCCTGGAAGCGTCCCCGGTACACCTCTGGCGGCTGCCCCCGCCTGGAAGTCCGACACACGCCTGAAATTTTCAAAGTATGAAAATACGCATTTTCATCCAAAAATTCAACTTTCCCCCCGTGCACCGCAAACTTCACCCCCACTTAGGTCACTGCCTTGGGGTGCCTTACAACATATTGACGCCCCCCTGGGGTGGAAGTAGGGGAAATGTGACATTTTTTCACAAAATCGAGATTTTCTCAAAATATTTCTAAGTCCCAAGGACACTTTCAGAAAATCTTCCCCAGGCTCCTGGAAGCGTCCCCGGTACGCCTCCGGCGGCTGCCCCCGCCTGGAAGTCTGACACACGCCTGAAATTTTCAAAGTATGAAAATACGCATTTTCATCCAAAAATTCGACTTTCCGCCCGTGCACCGCAAAATTCACCCTCATTTAGGTCACTGCCCTGGGGTGCTTTACAACATATTGACGCCCCCCTGGGGTGGAAGTAGGGGAAATGTGACATTTTTCACAAAATCGGAAATTTCTCAAAATTTTTCTAAGTCCCAAGGACACTTTCAGAAAATCTTCCCCAGGCTCCTGGAAGCGTCCTCGGTACGCCTCCGGCGGCTGCCCCCGCCTGGAAGTCTGACACACGCCTGAAATTTTCAAAGTATGAAAATAATGCATTTTCATCCAAAATTCGACTTTCCGCCCGTGCCCCGCAAACTTTACCCACAGTTAGGTCACTGTCCTGGGGTACCTCACAACATATTGACGCCCCCCTGGGGTGGAAGTAGGGGAAATGTGACATTTTTTCACAAAATCGAGATTTTCTCAAAATATTTCTAAGTCCCAAGGACACTTTCAGAAAATCTTCCCCAGGCTCCTGGAAGCGTCCTCGGTACGCCTCCAGCGGCTGCCCCCGCCTGGAAGTCTGACACACGCCTGGAATTTTCAAAGTATGAAAATAATGCATTTTCATCCAAAATTCGACTTTCCGCCCGTGCCCCGCAAACTTTACCCACAGTTAGGTCACTGTCCTGGGGTACCTCACAACATATTGACGCCCCCCTGTGGTGGAAGTAGGGGAAATGTGACATTTTTCACAAAATCGAGATTTTCTCAAAATATTTCTAAGTCCCAAGGACACTTTCATGAAATCTTCCCCAGGCTCCTGGAAGCGTCCCCGGTACGCCTCTGGCGGCTGCCCCCGCCTGGAAGTCCGACACACGCCTGAAATTTTCAAAGTATGAAAATACGCATTTTCATCCAAAAATTCAACTTTCCCCCCGTGCACCGCAAACTTCACCCGCATTTAGGTCACTGCCCTGGGGTGCTTTACAACATATTGACGCCCCCCTGTGGTGGAAGTAGGGGAAATGTGACATTTTTTCACAAAATCGAGATTTTCTCAAAATATTTCTAAGTCCCAAGGACACTTTCAGAAAATCTTCCCCAGGCTCCTGGAAGCGTCCCCGGTACGCCTCTGGCGGCTGCCCCCGCCTGGAAGTCCGACACACGCCTGAAATTTTCAAAGTATGAAAATACGCATTTTCATCCAAAAATTCAACTTTCCCCCCGTGCACCGCAAACTTTACCCGCATTTAGGTCACT